>NC_089803.1:14287332-14332472 GCF_029633855.1 Hoplias malabaricus | reverse complement strand
TGGGTTTGTGCTGCAGTGGAGTGAAGAGGGACCAGTAAAACACTGTGAACGTGTGGGAGTTTACTTTGTACAGACACTGAACTGGGCTTCTGCCAAAACAACATAAACTTACATAAGTAATATAAACTGTATAAACGTAAACAGACTTATCCTCACAGCGCACAGCAACATCAGTCTGTTTTCTTCATGTATTGTTTGTGTTTATGTCTTGTCTCACTCTGTGTTTTCATTGGTTGTTGGGATCTGTTCAGAGGGAGGTTTTGACCAGTGAACAACGTTCAATATCCTCGGGCTGCTCAAGGTTATGTTCAGTGTGTGAGTTTGGTGCAGGTTTGGCGTCTGTATAGTGACTTAATGTGTGTTTAGTGTGGGTTAAGTGTGTGCATGATTGTTCAGTGTGTGTTTAGTGTGGGTTAAGTGTGTGCATAATTGCTAATTGTGTGTTTAGTGTGGGTTAGGTGTGTGCATGATTGTTCAGTGTGTGTATAATTGTTCAGTGTGTGTTTAGTGTGGGTTAAGTGTGTGTATAATTGTTCAGTGTGTGTTTAGTGTGGGTTAAGTGTGTGTATAATTCTTTAGTGTGGGTTAAGTGTGTGCATGATTGTTCAGTGTGGGTTAAGTGTGTGTATAATTGTTCAGTGTGTGTTTAGTGTGGGTTAAGTGTGTGTATAATTGTTCAGTGTGGGTTTAGTGTGTGTTAAGTGTGTGCATGATTGTTCAGTGTGTGTTTAGTGTGGGTTAAGTGTGTGCATGATGGTTCAGTGTGGGTTAAGTGTGTGTATAATTGTTCCGTGTGTGTTTAGTGTGGGTTAAGTGTGTGTATAACTGTTCAGTGTGTGTTTAGTGTGGGTTAAGTGTGTGTATAATTGTTCAGTGTGTGTCTAGTGTGGGTTAAGTGTGTGTATAATTGTTTAGTGTGGGTTAAGGTGTGCATGATTGTTCAGTGTGTGTTAAGTGTGTGCATGATTGTTCACTGTGTGTTTAGTGTGTGTATAATTGTTCAGTGTGTGGGTTAAGTGTGTGTTTAGTGTGGGATAAGTGTGTGTATAATTGTTCGGTGTGTGTTTAGTGTAGGTTAAGTGTGTGTATAATTGTTCGGTGTGTGTGTATAATTGTTCAGTGTGTGAGTTAAGTGTGTGTATAATTGTTCAGTGTGTGTTTAGTGTGGGTTAAGTTTGTGTATAATTGTTCAGTGTGTGTTTAGTGTGGGTTAAGTGTGTGTATAATTGTCCAATGTGTGTTTAATGTGAGTATAATTGTTCAGTGTGTGGGTTAAGTGTGTGTATAATTGTTCAGTGTGTGTTTAGTGTGGGTTAAGTGTGTGTATAATTGTTCATTGTGTGGGTTAAGTGTGTGTATAATTGTTCAGTGTGTGTAGTGTGGGTTAAGTTTATGTATAATTGTTCAGTGTGTGTTTAGTGTGGGTTAAGTGTGTGTATAATTGTCCAATGTGAGTTAAGTGTGTGTATAATTGTTCATTGTGTGTTCAGTGTGGTTAAGTGTGTGTATAATTGTTCAGTGTGTGTTTAGTGTGGGTTAAGTTTGTGTATAATTGTTCAGTGTGTGTTTAGTGTGGATTAAATGTGTGTATAATTGTTCATTGTGTGTTTAGTGTGGGTAAGTGTGTGTATAATTGTTCAGTGTGTGTTTAGTGTGGGTTAAGTGTGTGTATAATTGTTCAGTGTGTGTTTAGTGTGGGTTAAGTTTGTGTATAATTGTTCAGTGTGTGTTTAGTGTGGGTTAAGTGTGTGTATAATTGTTCAGTGTGTGTTTAGTGTGGATTAAATGTGTGCATAATTGTTCATTGTGTGTTTAGTGGTGGGTTAAGTGTGTGTTTAGTGTGGGTTAAGTGTGTGTATAATTGTTCAGTGTATGTTTAGTGTGGGTTAAGTGTGTGTATAATTGCTCAGTGTGTGTTTAATGTGGGTTAAGTGTGTGTATAATTGTCCAATGTGTGTTTAGTGTGGGTTAAGTTTGTGTATAATTGTTCAGTGTGTGTTTAGTGTGGGTTAAGTGTGTTTATAATTGTCCAATGTGAGTTAAGTGTGTGTATAATTGTTCAGTATGGGTTTAGTGTGGGTTAGGTGTGTGTATAATTGTTCATTGTGTGTTTAGTGTAAGTTAAGTGTGTGTATAATTGTTCAGTGTGTGTTTAGTATGGATTAAGTGTGTGTATAATTGTTCAGTGTGTGGGTTAAGTGTGTGTATAATTGTTCAGTGTGTGTTTAGTATGGGTTAAGTGTGTGTATAATTGTTCAGTGTGTGGGTTAAGTGTGTGTATAATTGTTCAGTGTGTGTTTAGTGTGGATTAAGTGTGTGTATAATTGTTCAGTGTGTGTTTAGTGTGGGATAAGTGTGTGTATAATTGTTCAGTGTGTGGGTTAAGTGTGTGTATAATTGTTCAGTGTGTGTTTAGTATGGGTTAAGTGTGTGTACAATTGTTCAGTGTGTGGGTTAAGTGTGTGTATAATTGTTCAGTGTGTGTTTAGTGTGGGTTAAGTGTGTGTATAATTGTTCAGTGTGTGGGTTAAGTGTGTGTATAATTGTTCAGTGTGTGTTTAGTATGGGTTAAGTGTGTGTATAATTGTTCAATGTGTGTTTAGTATGGGTTAAGTGTGTGTACAATTGTTCAGTGTGTGGGTTAAGTGTGTGTATAATTGTTCAGTGTGTGGGTTTAGTGTGTGTATAACTGTTCAGTGTGTGTTTAGTGTGGGTTAAGTGTGTGTATAATTGTTCAGTGTGTGGGTTAAGTGTGTGTATAATTGTTCAGTGTGTGTTTAGTATGGGTTAAGTGTGTGTACAATTGTTCAGTGTGTGGGTTAAGTGTGTGTATAATTGTTCAGTGTGTGTTTAGTGTGGGTTAAGTGTGTGTATAATTGTTCAGTGTGTGGGTTAGTGTGTGTATAATTGTTCAGTGTGTGTTTTAGTATGGGTTAAGTGTGTGTATAATTGTTCAATGTGTTTAGTATGGGTTAAGTGTGTGTACAATTGTTTCAGTGTGTGGGTTAAGTGTGTGTATAATTGTTCAGTGTGTGGGTTTAGTGTGTGTATAACTGTTCAGTGTGTGTTTAGTGTGGGTTAAGTGTGTGTACAATTGTTCAGTGTGTGGGTTAAGTGTGTGTATAACTGTTCAGTGTGTGTTTAGTGGTGGGTTAAGTGTGTGTATAATTGTTCAGTGTGTGTTTAATGTGTGCTTGGTGTCTCTGTAGTTAGTTTACGGCATGTTTAGTGTGTGTGTTCAGTGAGTGTGTGATTGTTTAGTGTGTGTTTGGTGTCATTATAGCTTGTGTGTATGAGAGAGTGTGTGTTTAGTGTAGGCTTGGGTGTATGTACAGTGAGTTTACTGCATGTGTTCAGTGTGTGTGTTGTGTGAGTGTGTTATTGGTTAGCGTCTGTGTGTGTTTAGTGTGTGAACGGTGGTGGTGGTGGTGGGGGGGGGGGGGGAGTGCTGAGGGGTAAAGGGCTGTAGGTGGGAGTAACAGGGCGGGGTTCAGTGTGTGTAACTTCCTTCTCAACGCTGATGCAGTAACAGAGTCATGTGACCATCACCATGTGACCTCTGTTACTCTTCAGTGCCTGTGTTTATTAATTACCCCACATCGCCCCAGCAGTGTGTTTACTGACCAATCACTGTCAGTCAGAGCAAACACAACAGCACAAAGAGGATCAACAGGACACGACAGACACTACTGACAAGGACAGAGAGAGAGAGAGAGAGAGGATAATGAGCCTTTTTTGTTTCCATGAGTGACAAGCTCTTTAAAAAGTGATGTAATTGTATTGAACTGATTCAAATAGCACTTCACTGAGAACAACATCCCCTCAGCCACAGTGCATCGTCTCCCAGAGTTTACTTCCTTCTGGCGTTCAGTGCCTTCTTATTTTCTTAAGTGCACAAACTTTAACACTTAACCTAACAATGCAAAGTTATATCCAGTGTTTGGACCCGACACTGCCCCCTGTGCGAACAAGTCCTGCAAAGTCTCAAAAGTCATTTAACAAGAACCCGAAAAGAAGTCAGTGAACGCTCTGTAACGTGTGCGTCATTGAAAGTGAGGAGCCTACACTTTCAGAAAAAAAGGGACTAAATCAGGTTCATTCTCGTACAAACAAAGGAATTTATATGGACCTCCAAGGGCACAACGATTAACCCTTAAAGCCGAGGTCACACTTGAAAACTGTCCGTTGTGGTGCCGTTAACTAACAAAGCAGAAATAAATAGTAAAAGTAAGATACAGGAGGTCCTCGGGTTACGTCAGTCCCGAGTTACGATTATTTCGTGTTACGACACATCTCCCATTTACTGTATAAAGCCTTGTTTGGACTTAAGTGGTTTTGCGTTGTAAACGTCGTAATGTGAACTTCGTGTGTGGTGTGCGCGGCGCGGCGGAAGAATACACGGTTACGCGGCTCGGGACCAAGGAGGATAGGTGTTAGGATAGGATAAGTGCTTACAGTATGTTATTTACGTACAGTATGTACGTATGTTCCGACTTACAACCAAAAATCGGTTTACGACGCGACGTAGGAACGGATCAACGTCGTAAGTAGAGGACCCCCTGTACAGTAAAATACATATCCCCAACAATCCCACCTCTCATTTATGAACTAATTTCATAAACAGATCAGATCTTATTGAAAATGAGTGGAATTTCATTCATAAGTTTCACGGACTAAAGTCTGGTGACCATTTTAAAGGTTCACACTTTTTTTGCTTTTCCAGGGGCAAAATGAGAGGAAAACTGTTATGACATTTTAATGACATTATTATGACAGTGTAACAATAAAAATCTGAATTTTTGAATGATTTTTGTACAAAATCAACACGATGAATAAACGATATTCTACGCAGGTGTCACGGAGGGGGACAGTGAAAATTCAAGTCTCAAAAAAGAAAGAAAAAAATAAAGCAGTGAGCGACGACGCACCAACGTTAAACATTAAAAAAAAAAGACAGAGTAAAAGACAGGACAGGAAGCATAAGAAAGAACAACACTGATAAACACAAGCCTTTGATCAGTTAAGGCAAAATATCGAGTTTCAGACATGACACGCATGGACAAAGGGACAGTCACGGGACACACGTCTCAGTACTGTACAGAGGACAGCGGCGATTTGGCTTCATTCACGGAGGGGGGTCTCACGCTAGTCGCTGAAAACCAATAAAACTGCACGATAGCACGGTTGAAAAATAAATAATACCAAAAAGAGTTCACCTTCCATCACAGGGACCATCTCCGTATTCAGATTCAAATAAAGAAACGTAACTGAAGAAATGTACAAACCCTGCTTTTCAAAGCTCTCTCTTCAGTTTCTCTTTGCTTCGTTCTTCAAGTATTAAGAGTCCAGTGTTTTCGACTGCTTCAAGTCATGGACGGCGACGAGGAAATGCTTCTGATCTTAAATACGCTGATGAGTGGACACGCCTATCGGTCACAGTACAAACCACAGATATATCGGAATGGGACACGGACGACAGGACACTGAGAGATAATTCTCAAAGCTGATTTAAGGCTTGTTTGAGCCTCCAAATATTATCTTCAACTCTATATACTTCACACTATATGATACCTATACATACTGTACACCATTTGTATACGTACACGCTGTTAACTCCTCGCCGCAGCTGGTTTTGACTGGCTTGAACTGATTGGCTCGTTTAAAACTGCCTTAAATTCCGCGGCACTTTCTGATTGGCTGCTGAAACTGAAGGAGCCCTAATGCTAAATCAGATTGGCCTGTCAGGCGTGCTGACCTCGATCTAATCTGGCCTTGAGGTGGCCTATGGCCTCTGGAGTGTGATCTGATTGGTCAAAAGAAACCTGCTGCTTCCGCAGGCGTTCTCTGATTGGCTGGCTGAAGTGCGGTGCTGGCCAAAGCCATTATTTGAAGTAGTTGAGTCCAGTGACGAGCAGGAACTTCTCGAGGAACAGCTCGGAGTCCAGCACGGCGATGTGCGCGGCTCGTCCAATCAGAGTGTTGGCCGTGTTGGGTAACGCGTGGAACACGTTCTGCCGGATCAGGCGACAGTCGGGTGCGTCCAGCAGGGGCTGCAGCAGGTTGTTTATCATCTCTGTGTACACTGGACCTGGTGAAGGAGACGAAGGGTCAGGGTTAAGGTTGGGTTTAGTGTAAGGTTAGGGTTCAAATTGTAGACATAGAACAAAGGGAAATCATAATCGCTCTTTATTTCAGTTTCTCAGCCTCTCTCTCACCCATTCTTTCTATCTCTCGCTCTCACTCCTCTTTCTCTCATTGTTCATCTCTTTTTTTCTCTCTGTCTTTCTCCCCCTCTATCTCCCTCACTCTTTTTATTATCTCCCTCTTTTACTCACTGTTCTCTCTGTTTCTCAGTCTGTCTATTACTCTCTCTCAATCTCTGTCTCCATCTTTTTCTCATTGTTCATCTCTCTCTCTCTCTCTCTCTCTCTCTCTCTCTGTATTCACTCTGTATTAATGTGAGTAGATGAGACCAGATTAAAGTGCTAGAGTTGAGATGATGAATGCTGAAGCTCTGAGGAGTAGTGTGTGTTGTGTGTGTGTTTTGTGTGTTGTAACGACGTGGTGCTGACCCCTGGAACAGAGGACAGTTTGTTATTCTGAGACTGACCCGTGGTTCTGTCTCTGAGGGCAGTTCTGCACATTTCAATCCGGGCCGAGTGGAACGGGACGTAACGGTCCTGAGGAGAGGCCACCAGCACCACGTTCCGGAAAAACTGCAGCCCTGAAACACAACCACAACACTGAGTGAGTGAGTGAGTGAGTGAGCGTGTGAATGAGCTTGTAAGTGAACGGGTTTGTGAGTAGGTGAATGTGAGTGAACGAGTTTGTGAGAGTGAGAATGTGCGAGTGAACGGGTTTGTGAGTGTGCGAGTGAACGGGTTTGTGAGTGTGCGAGTGAACGGGTTTGTGAGTGTGCGAGTGAACGGGTTTGTGAGTGTGCGAGTGGACGAGTTTGTGAGTGTGCGAGTGAACAAGTATGTCAGTGAATGAGTTTGTGAGTGTGCGAGTGAATGCGTTTGTAAGTGTGCGTGTGAGTGAACGGGTTTGTGAGTGAACGAGTTTGTAAGTGTGCGAGTGGACGAGTTTGTGAGAGTGCGAGTGAACGAGTATGTCAGTGAAGGAGTTTGTGAGTGTGCGAGTGAAGGGGTTTGTGAGTGTGCGAGTGAACGAGTTTGTGAGTGTGCGAGTGAACGAGTTTGAGTGTGCGAGTGAACGAGTTTGTGAGTGTGCGAGTGAACGAGTTTGTGAGTGTGCGAGTGAACGAGTTTGTGAGTGTGCGAGTGGACGAGTTTGTAAGTGTGCGTGTGAGTGAATGGGTTTGTGAGTAGGTGAATGTGAGTGAATGGGTTTGTGAGTGTGCGAGTGAATGGATTTGTGAGTGTGCGAGTGAATGAGTTTGTGAGTGTGCGAGTGGTTGAGTTTGTAAGTGTGCGTGTGAGTGAATGGGTTTGTGAGTAGGTGAATGTGAGTGAATGAGTTTGTGAGTGAATGGGTTTGTGAGTGTGTGAGTGAATGGATTTGTGAGTGTGCGAGTGAATGAGTTTGTGAGTGTGCGAGTGGTTGAGTTTGTAAGTGTGCGTGTGAGTGAATGGGTTTGTGAGTAGGTGAATGTGAGTGAATGAGTTTGTGTGTGTGTGTGTGTGTGAATGTGTGAGTGAATGAGTTTGTGAGTGTGCGAGTGGATGAGTTTGTGAGTGTGCGTGTGAGTGAATATGAGTGAATGAGTTTGTGAGTGTGTGGGTGAATGAGTTTGTGAGTGTGCGAGTGAATGAGTTTGTGAGTGTGCGAGTGAATGAGTTTGTGAGTGTACGAGTGAATGAGTTTGTGAGTGTACGAGTGAATGAGTTTGTGAGTGTGCGAGTGAATGAGTTTGTGAGTGTGCGAGTGAATGAGTTTGTGAGTGTGCGAGTGAATGAGTTTGTGAGTGTGCGAGTGAATGGGTTTGTGAGTGAATGTGAGTGAATGAGTTTGTGAGTGTGCGAGTGAATGGGTTTGTGAGTGAATGTGAGTGAATGAGTTTGTAAGTGTGCGTGTGAGTGAATGGGTTTGTGAGTAGGTGAATGTGAGTGAATGAGTTTGTGATTGTTTGACTGAATGTGTGAGTGAATCTGAGTGTGTGAATGTGTGAGTGAATGAGTTCATGAGTGTGTGAGTGAATGTGAGTGAATGAGTTTGTGAGTGTGCGAGTGGATGAGTTTGTGAGTGTGCGAGTGGATGAGTTTGTGAGTGTGCATGTGAGTGAATGGGTTTGTGAGTGTGTGAGTTTGAGTGAATGTGTGAGTGAATCCGAGTGTGTGTGTGTGTGTGTGTGTGAATGTCCGAGTGAATGGGTTTGTGAGTATGCGAGTGATTGAGTTTGTGAGTGTGTGAGTGAATGAGTTTGTGAGTGTGTGAGTGAATGAGTTTGTGAGTGTGTGAGTGAATGAGTTTGTGAGTGTGCGAGTGATTGAGTTTGTGAGTGTGTGAGTGAATGAGTTTGTGAGTGTGCGAGTGATTGAGTTTGTGAGTGTGGGTGTAAGTGAATGGGTTTGTGAGTAGGTGAATGTGAATGAATGAGTTTGTGAGTGTGTGAGTTTGAGTGAATCTGAGTGTGTGTGTGTGAGTGTGTGAATGTCCGAGTGATTGAGTTTGTGAGTGTGCGAGTGAATGAGTTTGTGAGTGTGTAAGTGAATGATTTTGTGAGTGTGCGTGTGAGTGAATGGGTTTGTGAGTTTTTGAGTGTGTGAGTTTGAGTGAATGTATGAGTGAATCTGAGTGTGTGTGTGTGAGTGTGTGAATGTCCAAGTGAATAGGTTTGTGAGTATGCGAGTGATTGAGTTTGTGAGTGTGCAAGTGAATGATTTTGTGAGTGTGCGAGTGAATGAGTGTGTGAGTGAGCGTGTGAGTGAATGTGAATGAATGGGTTTGTGAGTGGGTGAATGAGAGTGAATGAGTTTGCGAGTGTGTGAGTTTGAGTGAATGTGTGAGTGAATCTGAGTGTGTGAGTGAATGATTTTGTGAGTGTGAATGAGTGTGCGAGTGAATGAGATTGTGAGTGTGTGAATATGTTTGTGTGTGTGTGAGTGAGTGAATGGGTTTGTGAGTGAGTGAATGTGTGTGTGTGTGTGTGTGTGTGTGTGAGAGTGAGAGGTCAGGTTTTAGTATGGGAAGCCGTTCAGGAAATAATTATAATGTACTTTGTACATATATATTGGTTTATGGAGAAACTACTTGGTTTAATGGCACATACATTGGTTTTAAACTGTTGGTTTGTATATATCGGTTTGTGAGTATATATTGGATTATCAGTTTATACATTGATTTCCTAGCATATATATTGGTTTGTATATATTGGTTTGTTGGTATATATATTGGACTCTCAGTACATACATTGGTTTATTAGCATATACATTGGTTTCTTGGCATATAAATTGGTTTGTGGGTATATATATTGGTTTGTGGGTATATATATTGGTTTGTGGGTATATATATTGGTTTGTGGGTATATATATCGGATTACCAGTACATACATTGGTTTTCCAGCGTATATATTGGTTTGTGTATATCGGTTTGTGGGCATATATCGGTTTGTGGGCGCATATATTGGTTTGTTTATATCGGTTTGTGGGCATATATCGGTTTGTGGGCGCGTATATTGGCTTGTTTATATCGGTTTGTGGGCGCATATATTGGTTTGTGTATATCGGTTTGTGGGCGCGTATATTGGCTTGTTTATATCGGTTTCTGGGCATATATCGGTTTGTGGGCACATATATCGGTTTGTGGGCGCGTATATTGGCTTGTTTATATCGGTTTGTGGGCATATATCGGTTTGTGGGCGCATATATTGGTTTGTGTATATCGGTTTGTGGGCATATATCGGTTTGTGGGCGCATATATTGGTTTGTGGGCGCGTATATTGGCTTGTGTATATCGGTTTGTGGGCATATATCGGTTTGTGGGCGCATATATTGGTTTGTGGGCGCGTATATTGGCTTGTTTATATCGGTTTGTGGGCATATATCGGTTTGTGGGCGCATATATTGGTTTGTGGGCGCATATATTGGTTTGTTTATATCGGTTTGTGGGCATATATTGGTTTGTGGGCGCGTATTGGTTTGTGGGCGTGTATAATGGTTTGTGGGCGTGTAATTTGGTTTGTTTATATCGGTTTTTGGGCGCATATTTATAGGTTTGTTTATATCGGTTTGTGGGAGCATATATTGGTTTGTTTATACCGGTTTGTGGGCATATATATTGGATTCTGTGCTGCATGGTAGAAATTTGCCGCTCAGTGCTGTTCAGCGAGTAGCCTGTTTTGATTGTGCTGCGCGATTTTAATGAACCTCAGTTTGGACAAACTTTTGACATATTCCAGATAAAACCGAGTGGCCCGGTGACCGAGCTCCGCGATTATTAGAAAAGAAAATTAGAAAAGATGTCGTACATGTTTATGGCTTGTTTTGTGTGTTGTGAGGGTAAACAGTTTGTTACTTCCTGTATTTAGCGCTATTCATTAGTCCATGAAGCGTTAAAAGCAATGTGCGCAGCATTATGTACACATCGAACAGTCCCTTTCGTTCACCGCGGCTTTGCGAATCAGGAGCTAACTTCAGCGTCGTAGAAAACACATTGTTGTAGAACGTAATCCAATCGGCTAGTCTGAGCTTTGTTATCTTTATTATGACCTTTATTTAGTATTTATAATCGCGGAGCTCGGTCACCGGGCCACTCGGTTTTATCTGGAATATGTCAAAAGTTTGTCCAAACTGAGGTTCATTAAAATCGCGCAGCACAATCAAAACAGGCTACTCGCTGAACAGCACTGAGCGGCAAATTTCTACCATGCAGCACAGAATCCAATATATATGCCCACAAACCGGTATAAACAAACCAATATATGCTCCCACAAACCGATATAAACAAACCTATAAATATGCGCCCAAAAACCGATATAAACAAACCAAATTACACGCCCACAAACCATTATACACGCCCACAAACCAATACGCGCCCACAAACCATTATACACGCCCACAAACCAATACGCGCCCACAAACCATTATACACGCCCACAAACCGATATACACAAACCAATATATATGCCCACAAACCAATATATATGCCCACAAACCGATATAAACAAGCCAATATACGCGCCCACAAACCAATATATGCGCCCACAAACCGATATATGCCCACAAACCGATATACACAAACCAATATATGCGCCCACAAACCGATATATGCCCACAAACCGATATACACAAACCAATATATGCGCCCACAAACCGATATATGCCCACAAACCGATATAAACAAGCCAATATACGCGCCCACAAACCGATATATGCGCCCACAAACCGATATATGCCCACAAACCGATATATGCCCACAAACCGATATAAACAAACCAATATATGCGCCCACAAACCAATGTATGTACCAACAAACCGATATACACAAACCAATATATACGCTGGAAAACCAATGTATGTACTGGTAATCCGATATATATACCCACAAACCAATATATATACCCACAAACCAATATATATACCCACAAACCAATTTATATGCCAAGAAACCAATGTATATGCTAATAAACCAATGTATGTACTGAGAGTCCAATATATATACCAACAAACCAATACATACAAACCAATATATATGCTAGGAAATCAATGTATAAACTGATAATCCAATATATACTCACAAACCGATATATACAAACCAACAGTTTAAAACCAATGTATGTGCCATTAAACCAAGTAGTTTCTCCATAAACCAATATATATGTACAAAGTACATTATAATTATTTCCTGAACGGCTTCCCATATTTTAGTGTATGATGTTGTGATGTTAATGGCACACAGAGAAATGTGTGATAGTGAAGTCTAGAAATGAAAAGGACACACACACGTCATAAAGAAATCCCACAAAGGATCAGGAGGGTCCACTTCCATAAGGAACACAGCCCTGACTGATCAAAGGCCTGTTTCTGGTCTAAAATCCTGGACTTGGAATAGGCATGGTTGCCATGGTGATGTTCTGACAGTGATCCAGGGATCGTTCACAGTAAACATAAATAATGGTCAGGGTGGACTCTGAAGGTCAGCAGTGTGTGTGTGTGTGTGTGTGTGTGTGTGTGTGTGTTGGGGTTGGGGGGGTTTACCTGGTTTCTGGCTGAGTGTGTAGAGAAATGTCTGGCGTGGGTCCGGGTGGTCTCTGAAGGTGAGCTGCAGCAGGGAGCCTGATTTCTTCAGCTTCTGCATCAGCCACAAACCTGCAAACACACACCAGGTGGGTGAGGTCCAGACAGAGAGAGGACAGTGTGTGTGTGTGTGTGTGTGTGTACCTGTGCTGACCAGCGTGCTGTTGTTGAACAGAGTGCCGAGGTGAGGTCCAGACAGAGAGAGGAAGGAGTGTGTGTGTGTGTGTGTGTGTGTGTGTGTGTGTGTGTGTACCTGTGCTGACCAGCGTGCTGTTGTTGAACAGAGTGCCGAGGTGAGGTCCAGACAGAGAGAGGACGGTGTGTGTGTGTGTGTGTGTGTACCTGTGCTGACCAGCGTGCTGTTGTTGAACAGAGTGCCGAGGTGAGGTCCAGACAGAGAGAGGACGGTGTGTGTGTGTGTGTGTGTACCTGTGCTGACCAGCGTGCTGTTGTTGAACAGAGTGCCGAGGTGAGGTCCAGACAGAGAGAGGACGGTGTGTGTGTGTGTGTGTGTACCTGTGCTGACCAGCGTGCTGTTGTTGAACAGAGTGCCGAGGTGAGGTCCAGACAGAGAGAGGAAGGTGTGTAGTTTGCTGAGGTAGCAGCGGAATCGTGGTCTGGTCAGAACTGAGCGAATGATGACGTTGCCCAGAGAGTGGCCGATAAAACTGTGAAATCAAAAACACCCAGCAGTCAATATTTCACACTCATTCTCTCTCACCTGGAGCTCTTTTTTAATGAGGAGAAACTGATACAGAACTTAGATTTCAGCACAGTGACGTATGAATATGTAAATGTTGTTATGAAATATTAACCAAACAAAACACCATTAGTTAAAAATAATTAATTATTAAGTACATTATAAAGGCTATAAAGGCTGTTTAAATATCTAAGGCCTTCCCTGAGTAAAGGTCTTGTCGTTGGACAGGCGTAACTGAGCTGTGTGTGTGAAAATCAGATGAAATATTTGACAACCGGAGCTGCAGCCCAGAGAGGTCTGTAGCATGTGATAAAGACGTGAAGATCTTAAACAGTGCAGACTCTGAAAGCCCAGTCTTATGTATTTTTTTTTCTTGTGCAATGCTGCCATCTAGTGGTGAGAGCATAAGTACACACACTGTCTTAGCAACAGTAGACACCTCTGTGAGTTTCACATTTTTCTGGGTCCTCTCACATCATTTAAACCTGTAACTCATGAGAAACGAGAGAGGGGCCAGAGAGGGCAATAACCAGGGCATTAACTAATGTGTTACACTCCTCCCTCTATGGACCACCAAAAATCTAATACAGTTAAATAAATAAATACATACACACACACACACACACACACACACATAAATGAATAAATGCTTGAAAAAATGACTAAATGAATGAAAATATTTTAAAAAGGACATATTTAATATTGATCTTCTCTGTAGATGTACAGAGCCCATAGGGTGTGCACAGTGGACACTGACTAGAGTTCCCAGAGCTCACCACAGCTGCTCTCCTACTGGACCGTCAGGGTCCCTTGCTGGTGGCTGCCAGCGCAGTCCGGACTCTTACACCGCTTTATTGTTCTTATTAAACAATAAGAATACTGTTGAACACTCTTCACTGAAATGATGCAGTGTGTATGATTCTTTCACAGGAATATTTTGGAACATATAAAGTGCTGATTATTATGAATGGGGCAGGTTCTGCTGCTTCTGCTCTGCCCTGTAGAAAGAGGCCAGTGTGGAGGTAAATTCTAATGAGACTAGTACAGATGTATCTGCAAATGTGATTGTTACAGATGTGACTGGTGTAGATGGGTCTGATGGGTCTGTTACAGATGTTCCTGGTACAAATATGATTGTTACAGATGTGTCAGGCACAGATGTGACTATTACAGATCTGATGTTAAGGTGTAGAGGTGAACAGATGTGACTGGCACATATGTGTTTGGTGCAGATGGGTCGGTTACAGATGTGTCTGGCGCAGATGTAACTAGTAGAGGTGTGTCTGGTGCAGATGTGACTATAACAGATCTGATGTTAACGTGTAGAGGTGAACAGATGTGACTGGCACAGATGTGTTTGTTGCAGATGGGTGGGTTACAGATGTTTCTGGCACAGATGTGAGTGGTACAAATATAATTGGCGCAGATGTGACTGGTACCGATATGTCTGGTACAGATGTGACTGACAGATCTGATGTTAAGGTGTAGAGGTGAACAGATGTGACTGGCACAGATGTCTTTGGTGCAGATGGGTCGGTTACAGATGTTTTCGGCACATATGCGTGTGGTACAAATATGACTGGTGCAGATGTGACTGGTGCAGAGGTGTCTGGTACAGTTGTGACTGATACAGTTGTGACTGATACAGATGTGACTGGTAAAGATGTGTCTGGTGCAGTGGTGTCTGGTGCAGAGGTGACTGGTACAGATATGTCTGGTACAGATGTGTCAGGTAAAGATGTGACTATGACAGATCTGATGTTAAGGTGTAGAGTTGAACAGATGTGACTGGCACAGATGTGTTTGGTGCAGATGGGCCGGTTACAGATGTTTTCGGCACAGATGCGTGTGGTACAAATATGATTGGCGCAGATGTGACTGGTGCAGATGTGACTGGTGCAGAGGTGTCTGGTACAGATGTGTCAGGTACAGATGTGACTATAACAGATCTGATGTTAACGTGTAGAGGTGAACAGATGTGACTGGCACAGATGTGTTTGGTGCAGATGGGTGGGTTACAGATGTTTCTGGCACAGATGTGAGTGGTACAAATATAATTGGCGCAGATGTGACTGGTGCAGATGTGACTGGTACCGATATGTCTGGTACAGATGTGTCAGGTACAGATGTGACTGACAGATCTGATGTTAAGGTGTAGAGGTGAACAGATGTGACTGGCACAGATGTCTTTGTTGCAGATGGGTCGGTTACAGATGTTTTCGGCACATATGCGTGTGGTACAAATATGACTGGTGCAGATGTGACTTGTGCAGAGGTGTCTGGTACAGTTGTGACTGATACAGATGTGACTGGTAAAGATGTGTCTGGTGCAGATGTGACTGGTAAAGATGTGTCTGGTGCAGATGTGACTGGTGCAGAGGTGACTGGTACAGATATGTCTGGTACAGATGTGTCAGGTACAGATGTGACTATGACAGATCTGATGTTAAGGTGTAGAGTTGAACAGATGTGACTGGCACAGATGTGTTTGGTGCAGATGGGCCGGTTACAGATGTTTTCGGCACAGATGCGTGTGGTACAAATATGATTGGCGCAGATGTGACTGGTGCAGATGTGACTGGTGCAGAGGTGTCTGGTACAGATGTCTGGTACAGATGTGTCAGGTACAGATGTGACTATGACAGATCTGATGTTAAGGTGTAGAGGTGAACAGATGTGACTGGCACAGAGGTGTTTGGTGCAGATGGGTCGGTTACAGATGTTTTCGGCACAGATGCGTGTGGTACAAATATGGTTGGTGCAGATGTGTCTGGTGCAGATGTGTCTGGTACAGATGTGACTGCTGCAGAGGTGTCTGGTGCAGATGTGACTGGTGCAGAGGTGTCTGGTACAGATGTCTGGTACAGATGTGTCAGGTACAGATGTGACTATGACAGATCTGATACTAAGGTGTAGAGGTGAACAGATGTGACTGGCACAGAGGTGTTTGGTGCAGATGGGTCGGTTACAGATGTTTTCGGCACAGATGCGTGTGGTACAAATATGGTTGGTGCAGATGTGTCTGGTGCAGATGTGTCTGGTACAGATGTGACTGCTGCAGAGGTGTCTGGTACAGATGTGACTGGTACAGATCTGATGTTAAGGTGTAGAGGTGAAAGTGGGAACCTGATTCTGCCCACGGTCAGGTTGTAGAGCTGAACGTGCTGAATGATCTCATCGAGCAGGCGGTCCGTCATGGTGTCGAAATCTGCAAATGTGTCCGTCTGGAGGGAGATAAGAGGGAAACAGAGTTTGTGTGTGTGAAAGTCAAAAGTGTTCATAAGCAGTAACTCTCATAATTCATTTTTATAATGACATTTTGTTCTGTGGAAACTATTTTTAAGGACACACACTGGATGTCTTTTAACATCAGATTGACATTCATCAATTAATGTACAATATCTGCCTTTAACATACCAAGACGATTAGTCACAGACGTTTAATTATATTAATTATTTACACACCTACTAATGACTAATTCACTTGTTTTTCCATATAAGAATCTGGATCACTGAGTGTAATGTGTGTTCAGAGAGGAAGGACTGGTCAGGATCCTGAATACCTGGTTGCGTTCAGACATGAGGAAGTCCAGCCTGGACCCTGGAAGCCCCAGCTCAATGAAGGTCTTCACTAACCGCAGGTCTGCACTGTTACCTGAAACACCCCGAACACACACAAGAGTTACACAGCAGCTACTTCTCCACTCACTCTCCATTCTCTCAGCTCCACTGGCCAGAGAGGAGGATGGTGTAGTTCTACAATTCAGAGCTCAGGGTTCCCACAGAGCAGGTGTGATGTGGTGGTGGATCATTCTCAGCGCTGCTCTGACACTGACGTGGTGGTGGTGTTAGTGTGTGTTGTGCTGGTACGAGTGGGTCAGACACAGCAGGGCAGGGTTAATTGACAGGCTCTTACCGTCCAAACCATGTACACACACCACCAGGTGGATCCCATCATCGAACTCCTCCTCCTCCTCCTCGGGCGGGAAGTAAGGATGGTCAGAGGCCAGGAGAGGGAGGTCACTGTAGAGAGTGGCTCTGAAAGATAACTCCCTCAGAAACGTCTCCTTAGCTTTATAAAAACTGAAAACACACACACACACACACGATCAGTATCCTGAGCCGGGGTTACAGGCCACGTGTGTGCTAGTTGACTTCTAACCAGCTCAAGTCTGAATGAGTCTGTTTAACAGCCAATGAGAACAGAGCACAGAAAGTAAACACAGACTGCAGATACAAAAAAAACAGTGGTGTGTCCACAAGGGCAGTGGCACTCTCCAGTGGAGGATGGATTAAATGCACATGGAAAGCTAGTGCTAAATGCACGTGTCCCCAGATAAGCAGTATTGTGTTGGAAGGGGAACAACACAATGGCCCAGAGAAAACAAATCTTTACAGCCTTGTTCCAACTTTATCCTAATTATCTGTTCCACCTTAAATGATGCAGCCCTGGAGCCCACTACTGCCTGATACTTCTGACCTATTTAAGGTGGAATGTCAAGTATGTGCTTTACTACTTATCCCCACCTGCTCCATCTGCAGTGAGTACAGACCACACTGACCCTGGGGGGGATACAGTACAAGCTGAACCCATGTGTGGTGAAGTATCTAAACTGTGAAGGGGTTTCACTCACTTCAGCATCCTCTCGCTGATCTCCTGTTCAGCGCACAGGGAGGAGGACGAGGAGGAGATGATTCCGAAAGAGCCGAGGGGCTGGTGGGTAATGGGGGAGGTGGCCTGACGGGCGGAGAGTCCTCCAACGGACGGAGAGTCTCGGAGGATGGAGGAAAATGGCAGACAGGTGGGAGCGCAGGACACGGACAGGTTCACCACCTCCACCACCTTCTTATTCACGAAGGCCAGGCCCGAAGTCGGCGGCTTGCTGCCTTTGCCTTCGAGGCCCTTGTGCTCTTTCCCATTGGCTGGAAGCCCCATGAGGTCACAGGGACGCTCCTGCTCATTGGAGGTCAAACTGGGAATGTTGTGGCTGCTCTGGTTTTCATTGGTCGGTGCTTCTGCGGAGTTCTCCAGACCATCCCCAAACCCGAGTGCATCCAGATGGATTTGATGGAAGCTGACGTGGTCGTAGGTCTGGTTAGCTGTGTTTTGAAGTGAATTTGTGTTGTTCTCTGGCGCCCCCTGTTGTTCCCAACTTTCAGTTTCACTGCTACACACTCCAAGGTCTTCATGCAAACTAGGGTTAGGGTTATTGCCGTCTTCCGCATCGTCTCGCTGGTCTTCCTGCTTTTGATCTGACGACCCATCGTCTGTGCCGTCCTCACGGGATGTCCGCATGTCCTCTTTTACATTTCCTCTCATCTGACTGGACACTTCCAGGGCTGCCTTGGCTTGACCGGTCTCCTCCGTGTTCCTCCTCTGGTGACCGGCAGGCTCTTGGTCCTCGGGGCTGCTGATCTGTGGGGCCGAAGCAGACTTGGTGAGGGTGTTCAGCTGCCTCTGCCGCTCCTCTTCGTCGTCTTCATAGGGCAGGGAGCTGATGGAGGTCAGCGAGGCCTGGGTGGCGCTTGGAAGGCTGCCGTGGCTCTCCGTCTGAAGACCTTCCAGGGAGCTGCGATGGGCTGCCCGGCGACGATTCAGCTGCAGGAGAGGGTCTCGACCTCCGGGGATCCCGCTACGGCTTTCCAGGGGCCAGCAGACCACAGAGCTGGGCTCGCTCTCGATTCCGGAGTCAGAGATCACAGAGGAAGAGCGCTTGATGACTTTGTTGGATCTACCTAGATAGACGCCTCGGGAGGGGGTCTCTGGGAGCAGGACGGTGGGCCGGTCGGTTGTAGGCGTAGGTGAAAACGAGTTAGGTAACACTGTCTGATCATCATCTGCTTGCAATAACGGTGCGACTCCTACAGACTCATCCTCATGGCCATGGCTCTCCAAGCTGGATGCGATCTTGTCGTCATGGGGATTATGCAGATCTGGACCGTCTCTGATGTCTGACTGGACGAGCAGCACCTCGTCTCCTCTGTAGGGGTCTGAATCGCTGGGTTTGACATCGATGAACCTCAGACCGCTGCTAGAGAGAGGGTCTGAAATTAGCAAGCCACTGTCCACACGAGATGACTCTACACTTCCTGCACCATCTGTAGATTCAGTGCATGTTTCAGCAGGATCTTTCCCAAGGCTTTGGTCCTGTTGAGGGTGTACTCTTTCAGAGTCTGAGTCCGAATCTGCGCCGTCCATGCCGTTGTGACTGCTGTCCACTCCATCTACACTTCCCTTCCTTGAGCCTTGAGTCTCTAATTCGACTAGGGACTCAGCTCTGTCTATACACACCGTCCCATCATCACAGCCAATCACATCTTCAGATTCAGCCACGTGCCCATCCCTGTCGATGACCAGGTCCTTCTCCTGGCCAATCAGAGCCATGTAAGTAGGCAAGTCCATGTAGTCCTCACATGAAGGGCCCTCCGCTGTTATTGCTGGTGAGTGAGAAGACGGAGTGCCCTCTGCTGGTGTGTTGGGACGGTCCACCCTCTTATCAGAATCAGCAGGCTGCTGATTGGCCGAGACCGACTGGGTTGGCACATGTGATTTGTAATCTGTTTATACAGGAGATAAAAGGGGTTGAATGATATGGTGTTAGACTCAGACGCAGGTGTACACATCTGACTAATTTTAACCCCTTGTATTCACAGCTGGTGGCTGTGAATTTACTATTAATATAAAGCGTAGAACTACAAAAAAATTAATACAATTTTAATTATTACAACTTCAAAGCTATTTTTACTGGTTTAAAGAGGCCATATTATTGCTCCTTTGTCCACAAAGGAACTCAGTTCTGGGTTTTAATTAAACACACGTGAACTACTTTGGTCAAACCACCACAAGGATCAAACCCCACAGCGGCGTTCTCCCCCTGTCTAAGCATCCCCATTCAAGACGGCCATTTTCAGCACCTGTTCCTTTAAATGATAATGAGCCGCTCGCTGTTCACCCCGACCCCGAGCGCACAGCAGTGAGGAGCAAGGGGCAGAAACTCTGGTTTTTAGCCATTTTCCCGATTCTCTTTCTTCTCAATGAAACTTTTTTATGACATTCACCTTTACTGACTGTATGCAGTGGACTGTTACACCTGAGTTTAAACAACATAACATAGAAATTTAAACCTGACCTAAACAGGGTGTGTCTACAAATCTGTCCTCGAAAATGATTGGCAGGCTGCTCCAATCTCCGTCAATGTCCAGGCACTCGATGGGCAGGGGAGGCATCCGGCTCATGTATTCTGACCCCCGCAGCTCCACAGCCACCTGAGCGTGTTTGCTGATGCTATAGAGAGAGACAGGGAGAGGGGTTAAAGAGAGTCACGATCCTGACCTGACTTCTGCAACTACAGTTATAATAAAGTTATAATTGTACACAAGTAAAGCCCCAGTCCAGTGAAAATTGAGTGTTTAACCTTGTCAACCTGTGCACGTGGTGTTGATTAAACACCATCCTGAGTGAATAAACAGTGATGCACCGTGGCTGACCATTTCTGCTTAAAAACTGGGATTCAGGAAGCCAGGGTTTCTGATGTCACACAACTAAAGAACCTGTGCTTCCATCCTGTGGGGCAGAGTTTATGAGCTGCACGTGAGAAGCAAAGGGATGGGTGGGCGGGGTCTAACTTCATATTCATAGATCTGTGAAGGTGAATGTGTAGATGTACCTCTAAATAGTACACTTAAACACATGGAAATAATGTACAGACCAGCAGAGACACTTCTGTGTTTTCACTGTAAAAAAGCTGTGGCAGCGGTGGTTGCCAGAATTTCACAGTGAAATTTATATAATATTAAAGTATGCGTTTTTTCCCCATCTGTACATTTTGTATTTTGTATACTCACAGATCCTCCTGAAAGGTGAGTGAGGATTGTTTGTGGTGCTCAGTGAAGAAGTAGCCCTCTGAGAATCTCCTAACCTGTGGAGAACAGAACCTCATCACAACCACACTCTCCTCACACCACCAGCCTCTTTCAGAGAAGGACCTAAAGGATCAGCTGGAGAAGCACTCTGCTTCTAGCTTCTTAGTGTGTTTACTGTATTAGGGTTCAGTGTGTTTACTGTATTAGGGTTCAGTGTGTTTACTGTATTAGGGTTCAGTGTGTTTATTGTGTTAGGGTTCAGTGTGTTTACTGTGTGTTTATTGTGTTAGGGTTCAGTGTGTTTACTGTGTGTTTATTGTGTTAGGGTTCAGTGTGTTTACTGTGTGTTTATTGAGTTAGGGTTGAGTGTGTTTATTGTGTTAAAGTTCAGTGTGTTTACTGTATTAGGGTTCAGTGTGTTTATTGTGTTAGGGTTCAGTGTGTTTACTGTGTGTTTATTGTGTTAGGGTTGAGTGGGTTTATTGTGTAAGGGTTCAGTTTGTTTACTGTGTGTTTATTGTGTTAGGGTTGAGTGGGTTTATTGTGTTAGAGTTTAGTGTGTTTACTGCGTGTTTATTGTATTAGGGTTCAGTGTGTTTATTGTGTAAGGGTTCAGTGTGTTTACTGTGTGTTTATCGTGTTAGGGTTGAGTGTGTTTATTGTGTTAGAGTTCAGTGTGTTTACTGTATTAGGGTTCAGTGTGTTTATTGTGTTAGGGTTCAGTGTGTTTACTGTGTGTTTATCGTGTTAGGGTTGAGTGTGTTTATTGTGTTAGAGTTCAGTGTGTTTACTGTATTAGGGTTCAGTGTGTTTATTGTGTTAGGGTTCAGTGTGTTTACTGTGTGTTTATTGTGTTAGGGTTCAGTGTGTTTACTGTGTGTTTATTGTGTTAGGGTTCAGTGTGTTTACTGTGTGTTTATCGTGTTAGGGTTGAGTGTGTTTATTGTGTAAGGGTTCAGTGTGTTTACTGTGTGTTTATCGTGTTAGGGTTGAGTGTGTTTATTGTGTTAGAGTTCAGTGTGTTTACTGTATTAGGGTTCAGTGTGTTTATTGTGTTTTTATTGTGAAGAATACTGCAGTTTTAGGAGTCTTGCCCAAGGACTTCAAAGCTAATTTAGAGACAAATGTTTTTTTACTTTGGAAAAAAATCTGAAACTGAAAGTTAAAATTTTAACAAAAATTCTACAATGTATTCAGAATTTTACAATGTATTAAAATAAGCATAGAATGATTATTTTCACCTTTCACTTCCCTGTATATTTTGATATTTAAAGTCTTATATCCTTCAGTTACAGTTTTTTTTTTTTTTTTTTTTTTTTTTTTTTTTTTTTTTTTTTGGGTCACCGATCTTATTTTAACTTTCAGATTCTTGTTTTTCAGTTTCACACTTCTGACCCTGTTCTAGTTTGGGAGGTGGGACATCAGCGGAGAGGGGCATGGTTTAATGACTGACAGCAGAACAATGAAGGCGGAGGGCCTTCCTCACTGTTGACTATGAGAAATATCACTGAACAGCATTTGATAAAGTTCTTAATAGTGAGCCCTTTTAGACAACATTCAGCACCAATTGCAGTACAATTGTGATAAACTCTTTAGTTTTCCAGCACTTTGCTGGCATTGGCGTCCACTCCATCAGGACAAGCTTCAGCGAGCAGGTAACGAGTCTTTATCCTTATTCCCCAGACTGATGTTCTGTTCCACCTGCTTTAAATTAAACTGGTTCAGTTGCTGTGTGTTTTTTTCTTTATATATGTTTTTTTCCTTGAGTTTACACAGGGTTTTATTTATATGTGCCACAGACAGTGATAAAACAAGCAGCTTAAGGTGGAACGGGAAATGTGATTAAGAAGCTAGGGGAAAAAGTTAACTTCACCATTGTTAACATTCCTTATCGTCACGCTGGAGCCAGCAGCTTGTCCTGATGGAGCAGACACCATTGCCAGCAAAAGTATGAAACATGCTGGTGGGAAACTAAAATGTGTTTGTGGAACTACACAATCTGGCAGAGTTTATCACACTGTGATACATACTGTGATTGGTACCGAATGTTGTCTAAAACTATACAGGACTGTCACTAAAGTCAATGTTTTACACTGAATATTGGTATTACTTGAGTGTTCAGTGATATTTCTCATAGTCAACAATGAGGAAGGTCCTCTGCCTTCATTGTTCTGCTGTCAGTCATTAGACCACGCCCCTCTCAGCTGATGTCCCACCTCCCGCACTAGATCAGAAAACACCTGTAACTGAAAAAAGATTTGAAACTAAAATAGAATAAGATCTGAATCTGAAAACAGAGACAGGGAAAAATGAAAATAAATTCATTCATTCATTCTTTATTTAAAAAAAATCCAGAATCAAAATTCTATTTAAACTAAAAAAATAAATAAATAATCACCCTATGCAGTACATTGTAGTATTTTTCAAAGTTTCAAATGGATAAAAGTGTGGGGGACTGAACCCATCTGCTGTACTGAAGTCAGCAGTGTTACCCACCATTACCCACCAACCATTAGTGTGTTTGTTAGTGTCATGCTAACAATCTGACTTGATGTGTAAGTAGACAATGCCCTTCAGGGATCAGTGAAGCTGTCTGTCTGTCACTTCTGTGGTGAAGAGTGATTATTTTTCTTTATTCATTCAGTGGATCTGAGAAGCTAATCAGGCGAGACGTGTTCCTCCTGAGACCTGGCTGAGAACAAACACCTCTCTGAGCCCCAGGGAAATGCACTGTCCTTGGTTTAATAATTATGAGGGAGAAGCTGTAAAGAAAAGCAGAGTGGTCCTGGATATTGGAAATGTGTTGGGAATGCTGCCCTGCAGCGATACACATGTGTTCAGGAAGCTTGTAACTTTACTCAGGGGTGCTTTAGTGAGGATCCCATGCAAACACGAACCCCTAGCTCTCAGAGGTCACAGAGGTCAAAGCAGCTGTGCTGCTGGTGAAGTTAGAGACTGAGCAAGTTTGTATCAGTTGAACTATTGTAAATCTGTGGTTTCATTACGAAAATGATCATGAACTGAATGGCCTTACACTACAACTCTGCTTATTAAATGGCTATGACATGAATATAACAACCCTGTAACACTATAACAGCAGTCGGTGTGTTATAAACAGGCAGACGCACCCTGAGAGTGTGATGTTCCTGGGCCAGGTAGCTGCGGATTTGTGGATTTGGGACGGCAGCCTCCAAAAACTGAGCCCAAAGGGATGCCAGCTTCATGCACAGCTGAGAGAGATCCCTCGAGATCTGCTCGCCCACCTTCTCGTGACCACTCTGTAACTACAGAGATGAAAGAGTGGAAAAGAGAAGAAGGGATAACCAGGAGAGACATGCAGAGGGAAGGAGGGAAGTGGATATAATCCACTCTGAGCTGCTGGACCTGCTGAATGCTTTGACCTGGGGTAAAGCCTCGGTGGACATTTGCTGAATCAGCTTCCGCTCTGAGTTCCCTGCTGTTCTCACTCTGTTTAAAGCCTGTGTTTTAGAAGCTGCAGAACTGCTGTTTTAAACACTGTCCTCCAGCTGCAGAAACCCCCCACTGAGACTGTGCCCCTGAGTTTCCTCCTTTAAAGAGAAATGTCCAAACCTGAAGTTCGATGCTCAGCTTGTTCAAGGTTTCCTCTATGGGCAGATCCCCTGTAGGAGAAGAGGAAAAACAACAAATCATTTTAGCTGCACTGCATTTTTCTTATTCACACAAGGGTTGGGAGGCATTCAGGAACAAGCCTGAGTTTAATGATTAATATGACAACACCTGAAGTACAGCACACATCCTTGCTCACCCTGGCTGACACTCAATCCTCAAACACATACCCCATTTGAGATTAATCCTGTAAAACTGTCTGAATCTGTGAGTCATAAGGTCAGACGGGTCATAAGAGCTGAATTCGGAATCAAATTGTGAGTTATAAGATCTGGAGTCTGAGTCGAGTTGTGAGTCATAAGATCTGGAGTCTGAGTCGAGTTGTGAGTCATAAGATCTGAAGTCCGAGTCGATTTATGAGTCATAAGATCTGAATTCTGAATCAAATTGTGAGTCATAAGATCTGAAGTCTGAGTCATGTTGTGAGTCATAAGATCTGAAGTCTGAGTCATGTTGTGAGTCATAAGGTCTGAATTCTGAATCCAATTTTAAGACATAAAGGTTGAGTCTGAGTCAAGTTGTGAGTCATAAGATGTGAAGTCTGAGTCAAGTTGTGAGGCATAAGATCTGAATTCTGAATCAAATTTTCGAGTCATAAGGTCTGGACTCTGAGTCGAGTTGTGAGTCATAAGATCTGAATTCTGAATTAAATTGTAAGTCATAAGCTCTGAATTCTGAATTAAATTTTAAGACATAAATTCTGGAGTCTGAGTCGAGTTGTGAGTCATAAGATCTGAATTCTGAATCAAATTTTAAGACATAAGGTCTGAATTCTATTCAAATTATGATTCATTAGATCTGAAGTCTGTGTCAAAATTTGAGCCACGTGATCTGAAGCTAGAATCAATTTGGGAATCATATGATCTGAAGTCTGAACTGAGTTGTGAGTCCTAAGATCTGAAGTATGTGTCAAGTTGTGAGTCATTTGATCTGAAGCCTGTTAGCATTGTCCGTGTGTGTGTGTGTGGTTTACTGCACCTATCTCAGTGTGCTGTAGCTGAGGGATGTCGTTCATCAGAGCCGTGTAGTAGAAGCGTAGTCCTTTATAGGCGACCAGAAGGAGGTGACAGAGAGAGCGGTGCCACGTATGAGCTCTCTGCAGGCAGTTCTCTGAAGGCACGTAAAAACTGCCCTAAAACACACACGCACACACAGGTCAGACTTTACTGTCCCCTTTTAAAACTCTCCCCTGTCATTTCCATCAGAACATGAGACAGTTTCATAAAACTCTGGAAAAACATGGGTCTCCCCAGGTTAAATAACACACACACTGATCCACACCTTTACTGTACGCGTTGGTTGGTGGACCGCAGTCGTAAACAGTCATATATGGAACTTGAGATGTTTTCTTCCCAACAATGTCCACATCAGCAGAACAGGGCTTTTTCTAAACATTATTTTACAACCCCCCGCCCCCTCCTCGGGCAAAAAATACAGGCGATATACTCAAACCAGACACTCTATTAGAAACCCATACCACCTCTAGGCCTTCATCTGTAGTTATCCTCTGAGCGTGGAGCCACTCTTGTCCATGTGTGTGGACGGCAGACCTCCCCAAACCCAGTCACACAGTGTAAAAAGCGTCAGGGCAGACAACTGACCAATAATGAATGGAGAAGAATGAGCCACGGAGTGGAAATGCAAGCTTGGTGTTTCTAATAATGTGGCCAACGAGCACTTACGGCTCAGTTGTGGCACTGGAGCGTGTAGCGTGGGCTGGACTGGTGCTGAACGTCAGGAGCCAGGCTTGACCTGTGGATTGGTACGTGTGAAGGTCTGGTACATGTAAGATGGAGTTTAGGGAGCCAGACTCGACCCAGACCAAACGTGGGCAATAAGGCGACTGAGGTTGGGACACATTTGGGCCAAATATTTGTTACTATCTAGGGCTATCTCTAATTAAAAAAGATCTATGATAATCATTCATTCATTATCTGTAACCCTTATCCAGTTCAGGGTCGCGGTGGGTCCAGAGCCTACCTGGAATCATTGGGCGCAAGGCAGGGAATACACCCTGGAGGGGGCGCCAGTCCTTCACAGGGAAACACACACTCACACCTACGGACAGTTTTGAGTCGCCAATCCACCTTATGATAGTCATTGTACTTTCTTTGTAGATGTACATTGTTTTATATATATATTAGTTTGAGATAAATGCTACTCTATCTCCCTGTACCTCTCTCCCATTCCCTTTCCCACTCTCTGTTCTCTCTTGGTTTATTAGTAAGTAGTCGTTGGGGTATGTGTGTGTGTATGTGTGTGTAGCTTTGTTTAAAGGTGGATAATTATGTGAAGATCAAACGCTGTGGAACACTCTAAACCCAGCAAGAGGGCAACGATAAAACCAACCTGTGTGTGTGTGTTTGAGTGAGTAAAGAAGAGAAAGAGGGAGACTGGGACGTGGCATTTGCTGATGGAGGAGTGAGACTTCTGGACATCCTGCTGACAGGAACTAAACAAAACCTTACACAGGTTTAGTAGACACACACACACACACACACACACACACACAATAGCTGAGGCTGAAATTCCTTTTAAACATTGTAAACGATTACTTTCAGCTACACACTGTTTTGCGGTTTCTGCAGTTTCACTGTTCATTGCAAGAAAGTGTTAAAATAAAAACCAAAGCACACAGAAGCACTGCGCACACACACACACACACACACACACACACACACACACACACACACACTCACCTCTGGAGCTCAGAGGAGAGCACTACACTCGAATAATACACTATACTTGGGGCGTTATGGCCCTCTAGCTAACACTTGACATTGGGCATTGCCTTAAAGGCAACATCTGCGACTGTGGAGAAACACAGTTCTCTCTGGTTTGTTCACATTCAGAAGCTCTGTATCTTTTAAGGTGGAACGATGTGTTTGAGGGGAACACAAACGACTGCTGTTTGTACCCGGAGGGCTGGAGCAGATGAGACGCTACGGACCCTGAGGAGGAGCATGTTCCACTGAAAGACCTGCCACCCATGATTGAGACGGAAAGAGAGAGAGAGAAAGACAGAGAGGGAACTAGTTGATGACTGCTGTGAGAACAGAATAAAGTCTAGATAAAGTAGCTGTGCATTGTCTACTGTACCATACACAAATATTAATATTAATATAGGTGCATTACATATAGAAGTCTGAACAGGAACATACAGTGGCGCTTTAGTGTGCGGATTTCAGTCCTTTGCTCCACTGATACTAGGTGTCATTAACAAGAACTGAAGTGCAGCTTGTTCAACCCAGCCACACCATCTGTGGAGTGCTGCACTTGTACATTTCCTCCAGCAGAGGGCTCTACAGTCAGACCACTTCATATCCCACTGCCTGAAATGCTGTGAAATACAATACAGACCCACAATCAACAGTTCTGGTCATAGTGTATTGATGCACACTGCACCGTGTGGTGTGACGAGTGCCCCATGTACAGAGAGTTAAGTTACATTGCTGTGAAGCCACTGCTACCACAGGGGCTCAGCTGCACACACAGTTTTTAAAGTAGGAACCCAAATGGGAAGCTCTGGAGCAGCTGCACAGGGCCATAGCCTCACCCCAACCAGTGCCGAACCTGGGCCAAATGGCCTGGGACAACGCGACACTACACTCAAAGATTCCCTGAGTGAGAACCGTAACACTACATTTACAGTGGCTTCTATAACTCGAGGGAGACGGGAAGACACTCTGAATAAGAGCATCGGAAAGGCACGGCACGGTGTGTCTGAATGTATTTATCACTTTGCGGGGACTGAATGAGACCCCCATGAACCATGATGGTCGCAGTATTAGCTTTTTCTCCCTGAACACTGCAGGTGAACGTGTAAAAGAAGCCTTAGCTGAGCACAGCAGACTGTTGTTCATGTATGTGCATGTGTGCCTGTGCTTGGGAATGTGTATGATTGTGTGTGTGTGTGTGTGTGTGTTGTAATTTACTTGTAAAGAAGTAAAAAAGCAGACTGCTCTCTCATCACAACCAACACCGTGCAGTAATAGCAAGCTCCGCAGAATCTTAAACAGCTGCCTGTACAGACACTGTCAGAATCCTCCAGTCGTGCAGTACATTACCACACACACACACACACACAGATACACATCACAGCAGCTTGTCATTATGTCCACAAACACAGTCTTAGTCTAATATACACTCAGTGTTTGGGGAAGGTTTGGGGAAGTCTAGTGTTGCTCATCATCTAAAGTTATCTCTTTGTAGTTTATAAACAATAATAATTCCCCTCTTTAGCCAAAACATGTTGTTATCCCCTTGTTCTGATGTTATCTATCCATGCTCAAGATCCTTTAGGGCTTAAACTACCTCTGTTTACAAAAGCAGCATCAGCAGAACAAAATGGAAAATGGAATAAGAACTTTTTCTGAAGGAAAAGGAAAACACAGGAAACAGAGGTTGAGTTTTCTGC
Organism: Hoplias malabaricus; assembly: GCF_029633855.1. Lineage (NCBI taxonomy): Eukaryota > Metazoa > Chordata > Actinopteri > Characiformes > Erythrinidae > Hoplias > Hoplias malabaricus. The sequence goes on along the minus strand of NC_089803.1, from coordinate 14,303,648 downwards.
GCCAGAGATAAAAGGGACTATGCGAACCGTTGTGTGTCCATGGCATCGTGGACTTGCCAATTTGGCAAGGTACCATTGTTGTGGAGGGGTATCTAGCGATTTTAGAGAGAAACATATGATGCCATCAAGGCTATGTTTTTTCCAGGAAAGTAAATGGTTATTTCAGCAAGACAATGGCAGAGCTCATTCTACAAGTGCTAAAAAAACAGAACATGGCAAGCAGCTCAAGTCTTGTGTTGAATGAGAACGAGTCAAAGATTCCACTTGCAAAACTGCAGCAAATAGTATCCTCAGTTCCCAAATGATTAAACATGGAAAGGCGATGTAACACAGTGGTAAACCACTCTTTTATTATATATATATATATATATATATAGATAGATAGATAGATAGATAGGTAGAACCCTTGGACCTGCCACAACACTGTGCCACCCTTAGTAGTGCTGTACAATACATGTATAATATCTTCATTTACTTATAACATCCAAATAACGCTGTCTTATAGTGACCCATAATACTTCTAAAGTGTGCTGTTGTGTGAGTCTTACAGGATTCTTAAAGAAAACTCACGTTGTGAACCTACTCTAATCTTCCCCTTATAAACTGGACCGGAACGGGCCGAGGATGACTGAAGTGTCTGCAGAGTTCTAACACAGTGCAGCAGAGTGTGATTTTTCTGGACACAGAGCTGTTTGTGAGGACTCTATCTGGGTGTGTGCAGAACATGCTGTACTGCAGTGCATCATGGGACGTGGAGAAACTGTGGGATATGTGCAGATGGCAGAGTTCACACTGATTTTTCTCAGCAGGGTGAAACACAGACACGCACACACACACACACTTGTAGTGTAATCACACACCACTGAGGTAGGCAGAGAAGGAATAAAGACTGAATTTCCACTGTTAGAGATGTCCACAGCACTCCCTCTGAATACAGTACTCCTAATGCTGCATAAATGCATGTGTAAGATGTAATATGATATAATGTCTAATATATATTTATATTACTGCACTTAAGCAGTCATATATACACACAGCATTTCATAAATCAAGAGCATATGGATTTATGTGTACACTGTGTGTACAGTGGGCTTATATTCATGCTTTTGAAGTCATATACCTTTTTAATAAAGTGTTTTGAATGTAATTATACTTGTACATAAGAGTCTTCACAATCCTTAGCCAGGCTTTATACAGTACTCCACGTGCAACCAAACACCTTAAAAATGCATATAATAAACTTTATGAAAACAGGACTCATGATTCTCAGGACTCTTGTATTCTCTTCATATTCAACATGTTCACTGAACACCAGTCTTAAACTAATTCATAGCCCTAAACTTAAACAAGAACAGCCCTAAACCTCAACACTTGGTCCTAGTCCTTAACGTAAACTTAATCTTAACCCTAAACCTAAACTTAGTCCTAGTCCTAGCCCTGAAATTAAACTAAGTGTAACCCTAAACCTAAACTTGATCCTAGTCCTAAACTTAAACTAAGTCCAACCCTAAACCTAATCTTAGCCCTAAACCCAAACATAGTCTTAGCCCTAAACCTAAGCTTAGTCCTAGTCCTAGCCCTGAAATTAAACTAAGTGTAACCCTAAACCTAAACTTGATCCTAGTCCTAAACTTAAATTAAGTCCAACCCTAAACCTAATCTTAGCCCTAAACCTAAACTTAGTCTTAGCCCTAAACCCAAACTTAGTCTTAGCCCTAAACCTAAGCTTAGTCCTAGTCCTAGCCCTGAAATTAAACTAAGTGTAACCCTAAACCTAAACTTGATCCTAGTCCTAAACTTAAATTAAGTCCAACCCTAAACCTAATCTTAGCCCTAAACCTAAACTTAGTCTTAGCCCTAAACCCAAACTTAGTCTTAGCCCTAAACCTAAGCTTAGTCCTAGTCCTAGCCCTGAAATTAAACTAAGTCTAACCCTAAACCTAAATTGATCCTAGTGCTAAACCTAAACTTGATCCTAGTCCTAAATTTAAACTAAGTCCAATCCTAAACCTAAACTTGATCTTAGCCCTAAACCTAAACTTAGTCTTAGCCCTAAACCCAAACTTAGTCTTAGCTCTAAACCCAAACTTAGTCTTAGCCCTAAATCTAAACTTGGTCCTAGCACTAAACCTAAACTTCAACATTTTCAAATTAAAATGAGGGTCACGTTGTGGTCAAAATGTAAATCACGATATGTTTCTTAACTTTGGTCGATGTAATTCCGATATCAATTTGAACAATATAAAATCCACAGGAAAACTGCCAAGAAAAAAACTAGAAATATGACATCATCATCAAACATAAACCTATTGGCTTTGCCAATATTAATAGTAAAGTTTGATTAAAAAACAACTGTTGGCAGTGCCCTGTAATGAACCCAGTCAGTGACAGATGATGAGACTGATGTATTTTCAAACGTTAAAAATGTGTTTAACAATCATATCATTGTTATTGAAATATTTTATGTTGCGATATCATTGATGTTTCATTACCGTCCAGGCCCGGCTCATATAAACTACAGGTTGGACATTTTTTGAAAGCTGTTACATGGTTGGTTTTTGGAAAATGCTGGCGTCAAACTGTGAGCTGCACAGCTCTGTTTACATTTGCAGAGCACATCCAGAGGCCATTTCTCAATGTGTTCTTGTGTGTTTTTACATTCTCGTGTTCTTACTTGATGTCATCATCCACTGCTAAAGTTACGTTCCAGTACTCAAGAGCACAAACGCCTAAAACACTTCATGTATCCAGATGTAGTAACTCACTGTTGTGCCCAAAATAACAAAGACGCATCTGTTCATGACTCGCCAAAAAAAACAACCTGAAAATCTCATCTTTCACTGCAGCATCACGAATTCACTCAAGGTCACTTCTCAAAAACGCTCTTCCGTAGAACATTCTTTTAGAGATCTCACGCTGAATCTCACACTGTTCTGTGTGTGTGTGTTTGTATATGAGAGAGAGAGAGAGAGAGAGAGAGAGAAAGACTGAAGTTCTGTATCTAAAAATTCATTACCACTAGCTCTTCTCAGTCCTCACTGCGAACATGTTTGGGTTTGTGATTTGGATAGTTTTGAAAACACTGTTGGTTTTGCTGAAGATCCTTTGAAAATTCAAACAAAATTGCTACATTTTCATTATGTCAATGTTCATAAAAATATCCGAACACCTGTGCATGGGGCCTGAGTGAGCACTGAATATTATTAGCTCTGGGTTTGACTGCTTCTGCCACCCAGAAAATACACAGCACAGAGTTTTATGTGTGGGTTTAGGTGTTAATCACAAGGTTACATTGTTACTAAAGTTTATAATAATTTTAACTTCTGTGAGGAGTTTGGTGTGTTCTCCCTGTGTCTGCGTGGGTTTCCTCTGGGTGACTGTCTGTGAGGAGTGTGGTGTGTTTTCTCTGTGTCTGCGTGGGTTTCCTCCGGGTGACTGTCTGTGAGGAGTGTGGTGTGTTTTCTCTGTGTCTGCGTGGGTTTCCTCCGGGTGACTGTCTGTGAGGAATGTGGTGTGTTCTCCCTGTGTCTGCGTGGGTTTCCTCCAGGTGACTGTCTGTGAGGAGTGTGGTGTGTTCTCCCTGTGTCTGCGTGGGTTTCCTCCGGGTGACTGTCTGTAAGGAGTGTGGTGTGTTCTCCCTGTGTCCGCGTGGGTTTCCTCCGGGTGACTGTCTGTGAGGAATGTGGTGTGTTCTCCCTGTGTCTGCGTGGGTTTCCTCCGGGTGACTGTCTGTGAGGAGTGTGGTGTGTTCTCTCTGTGCCTGCGTGGGTTTCCTCCGGGTGACTGTCTGTGAGGAGTGTGGTGTGTTCTTCCTGTGTCCGCGTGGGCTTCCTCCGGGTGACTGTTTGTGAGGAGTGTGGTGTGTCTCCCTGTGTCTGCGTGGGTTTCCTGCGGGTGACTGTCTGTGAGGAGTGTGGTGTGTTCTTCCTGTGTCTGCGTGGACTTCCTCCGGGTGACTGTCTGTGAGGAGTGTGTTGTGTTCTTCCTGTGTCCGCGTGGGTTTCCTCCGGGTGACTGTCTGTAAGGAGTGTGGTGTGTTCTCCCTGTGTCCGCGTGGGTTTCCTCCGGGTGACTGTTTGTGAGGAGTGTGGTGTGTCTCCCTGTGTCTGCGTGGGTTTCCTCTGGGTGACTGTCTGTGAGGAGTGTGGTGTGTTCTCCCTGTGTCTGCGTGGGTTTCCTCCGGGTGACTGTCTGTGAGGAGTGTGGTGTGTCTCCCTGTGTCCGCGTGGGTTTCCTCCGGGTGACTGTCTGTAAGGAGTGTGGTGTGTTCTCCCTGTGTCCGCGTGGGTTTCCTCCGGGTGACTGTTTGTGAGGAGTGTGGTGTGTTCTCCCTGTGTCTGCGTGGGTTTCCTCCAGGTGACTGTCTGTGAGGAGTGTGGTGTGTTCTTCCTGTGTCCGCGTGGGCTTCCTCCGGGTGACTGTCTGTGAGGAGTGTGCTGTGTTCTTCCTGTGTCCGCGTGGGTTTCCTCCGGGTGACTGTCTGTAAGGAGTGTGGTGTGTTCTCCCTGTGTCCGCGTGGGTTTCCTCCGGGTGACTGTTTGTGAGGAGTGTGGTGTGTCTCCCTGTGTCTGCGTGGGTTTCCTCCGGGTGACTGTCTGTGAGGAGTGTGGTGTGTTCTCCCTGTGTCTGCGTGGGTTTCCTCCGGGTGACTGTCTGTGAGGAGTGTGGTGTGTTCTCCCTGTGTCTGCGTGGGTTTCCTCCGGGTGACTGTCTGTGAGGAGTGCGGTGTGCTCTCCCTGTGTCCGCGTGGGTTTCCTCCGGGTGACTGTCTGTGAGGAGTGTGGTGTGTTCTCTCTGTGTCTGCGTGGGTTTCTTCCGGGTGACTGTCTGTGAGGAGTGTGGTGTGTTCTCTCTGTGTCTGCGTGGGTTTCCTCTGGGTGACTGTCTGTGAGGAGTGTGGTGTGTTCTCTCTGTGTCTGCGTGGGTTTCCTCCCACAGTCCAAAAACACACGTTGGTAGGTGGATTGGAGACTCACAAGTGTCTGTAAGTGTGAGTGTGTGTGTCGCCCTGTGAAGGACTGGCGCCCCAACCAGGGTGAGTTCCCACCTTGCACCCAGTGATTCGGGGTAGGCTCTGGACCCATCACCGCCCTGAACTGGGTAAGGGTTACAGGCAATGAATGAATGAATGAGTAAAGTACAGAGAGCTCCTGATTCTGTAAATGTATACCCTTGTTATTACATATTGGCGCTGGTGTCATGCTCATGTGCAGCTGTTTCTAAGGTTAATGCTTTTCTGTGGAGTATATTGCACAATTTAATGTCTGTAGCCACAATAAATCAACTTTAAATGAGCTGCATTCACAGATTTTAGGACCTTTTTTTTCTTAAACTTTAATGACACCTATTTTCTTATAATCACCTGCTGGCAGCAGCAAAAACACAATATGTGTGTAAAAGCAATTAACATCGGAGGATCTGGCGCCCCTCTGGAGCAAAGCACTCAGTGTTAATAAGGAAATCATAAGCTCTTACTTTCCACATATTTCAGCTGAGGTGGTAGAAGTGCTCTTAGAGGCAGAATTAGAGACAGGAGGAGATGGAGAGTAGTGACACATCGTCACACAGAAGTGCTGAAGCCTTAGGGTGCATTTATACTTCCTTAAGTCTCTTTGGTTCAGAAAAAAATAGATTTGAGTCCTGGTTCTCTCTGGGTTCACACTGATTGATAACAGACCAAAAAAATGGTAATCAAAACGTGAAGAAATCAGCAGGAAAATATTCACAGCCTGTTTCTCACTTCTGTACTGCACTGGACTTATTAAAAATAATCACATGTTCAGTGCATAATAACCTTTGAACTAGGAGTCCACCGACCTACACACTGTGAAACAAGATTGCCCAATGAGCCGCTCCGCTTCTGATGTTGAGTACAGAGACTTTAGAGCTGCTCCACACCCTCGTCTGAGTCTGTCCAATCACAGCGCCGGACCCGCGTTTATGTGAGAGCGCAAAGACGAGGTCGGGGTGAACAGCGAGCGGCTCATTATCATTTAAAGGAACAGGCGCTGAAAGTAGGCTTTCTGAACAGGGCTGTTTACACAGGGGAGAACACCGCTGTGGGGTTTGATCCTTGTGGTGTTTTGACAAAAGCAGGTCACAGACGCTTCATTAAAGACTTAGAACTGTGTTCCACTGTGAAGAAAGTGTAGAAAAGTTTGTGAGTTTTGCGAATGGTTTGTTGTATCTCTCTGGAATTCTAAAGCAGTACGACATAGAAAGAGTCGTAGAGTTCATGAGTCATGTATGGGATGGTGTTTTCAAAAAGGTGCCCACAAAATATTCTTTATCCTTCTGACTAAAAAAACAAAAAAGGATTAATGAAAAAGTTCAGTGAGTATGAAACGAGAGGGGAAGAAAGAAGAGAGAGAGAGAGAGAGAGAGAGAGAGAGAGAGAGAGAGTGTGTCTCCTGCAGGTTTGAGCTTGTTAAGGCTGCGCTCGTTACTGTGATCAAACACCAGCGCTCCCCTCGCCAGCCGAGCTAAACGCTGCGCTTATTAAAGCTCCCTGCAGGGGGGGTGTTAACACAGGAACCACACTGAGCCCACAGGGACCACATTAACACTTACTGCTCACATGGAACCATCCTCCGGCAAGCAACAGCCACATGGCCAATCAGGTCATTAAGAGGGGGAGGAGCCACTAGGCATCCAATTAAAAACCTGTAAAGACCCCTATAATTCAGTATGAAAATTAACGAGGAGGCATTTCACAGCGATCCCCTTCAGCCCCTCTTCCCTCATCCAGCACGGAAGCAAAGATAAAAGACTTCTGACAGCAAACGATAGGCTTAGAGTATGGAAAGTAATTTAGAAACCTAATTTAATCCTGACTGTAGTGTTGTTCTTTCCACAGCAACGTAGCCTGTGTAAACCCACCTGAGACCCCTGTTCATATGGGTTTTGATATTCTAATTCTCTAATCCAGTTACACCTGCCATTTCCAAGTGTTTCTAGTTTCCAATTCAACCCATAAGTCTGTGAATGTCCCCCAGTCACAGTGGGGGAACACTGGCTTCCTCTAAGTCACTAGGTAGAGCCGACACCTCTGTTCCAACTGCTGCTAACTCCATCTGATGCTAAACAGCTGCTTAACTCACTGGAAGAGAATGCAAACTGCCCAGATCTATCACATCATCTGAAACTAGCTAACACCACAAGCACAAACACCGAGAGACAATGAGCCATGGACCCTCTAGGACTCCCGGCCTCGAGCGGCTGAAGCACCATCGGGGGTCGAACTGATTACAGGGTCAACACTTACAACGCAGCCCCACTCAGGACCCCAGCAGTGCATGGGTTGTTAATACTATCTCCACGCTACTGCAGCTCGAAAGCCCCGCCCAGGAAGTTGGCAGGATTGGTTCCTTAGCTGTGTGACATATGAAACCCTGGTTGTCTGAATCACTGCAGAAAGGCTCAGTCCTGGCACTGCGGCCTTATTTTTTATCATGATCAAATCTGATTCTGATTACAAAAGTCCTTAGGGCCTATGGAAGTTGACCTGTGCTTCTCGTCTGCAGGATCAGATTAACCCTGTTCTAAAGCCAGTTATACACAGTTCCAAACAGCTAAAGGTCTTGGAGCAGAATGAGTGTGAAGCCCACAGCTAAAGGCAATCACAACACAGCACAGGGGTCACACACACTCTCTGTGTCAGAATTCAGGCTTCGTTACTCAGCTGGGATACTCAGCTCCAGAAGGTTAATTAGACATTAATAAGAGTTCTGTGAGAGCACAACTCATTTCTCCAGGGGAATGTTCAGGAACATTTGGTACAGATCACATAAAGGTGGTTATATAAAGAACGACATGTTGAAAAGGTTCCCTGGGGCAGCAAAAGTGGCTCTTATAAGCATCCAGTTCTATCTGCTAGCAAAACACTAATTTATGACTCCTGGACTGATGCATTTTGTTGCTCCAGTATTGCACATCCATCTAAATGTAAGCCCTAACATGAAGAGCTTGTGAGCTGGCAGTGATGACACAGCCATCTGCGAGAGACCCAGAGATCAGCTGTTACTTAAGCAGTAGCTTGAATAGTCTTGGCGTGGACTTCTTAGATTGACAGTGTCATGAGTTGGTGGATGTGATATTTGCAAGGTGTGAGGAGATGTAATTTGCAAACTGATTGGATGTGGGTTTGATATAGTATATATAGTGGCACTGGGAGTTTAAAATCTACATGTATCACTCGGTTTTATAGGTGTGGTCAATTAACAGTTAATTTAGCACTATCACACATGGGGTGGGGGTGGGGGGTGTTAAAAAGGGAGTGTCCTAAAGCAGTAGCACCAAACTTGAACTGTGAGTCAGCTTATACCCATACACAGATACAAAGTGGCTTGTCTGTGGTAAGACCTACACCAAGTAGCATGCTAGTGTGCAGGAAAATGTGCATGTATTGCTATGTATTGATATTATAGTCCATATTTGTTTTTCTTGTATGGAATTTTCAGGACAAATGAACCAATAGAACTGCTCCGAAGGGACTTATCATACAATCTCTTTGCATTAATTTTTATTTTTATTTTTTTTATTTTGGACAGTGATTATACATTGGCAGTTAATTCATGAAGACTAAGTTACCTCAGTGAGAACAGGTCTGCAGTATCCAGCTCCAAACATCAGGTTCTCCACAGACATCACTGAAGACGGAGCCTCGCTCTCTGGAGAGCCCTTCCCCAGCCATGCCCCTTTACCACTCCGAGCAAAACTGAAGGACAAAAGTAGAGAAAAATGAATGTCACCCTCTTGAGGCTGATCAATGCTCCGGTCTCTAATCAGTTAAATAGCTGTGGGGGCAGTTAGTGGACAGTATTGGCACAAAGATTCATCAGACCACTGCACAGAAAACCATTTATTAAGAGCTTATGCATCTTCAGATTGATTACTTTCAGGCCAGAAAAAAGAACACACACACACCATGAGGGGAGTGTGTAAAAGTGCTCGGATGTTCTGCTGTAACTCGGCCAAAACACAATCGTCTGATTGGTATAAAACACCAGAAGGCCTGTTTATTTTAGACTGCTGTTCCCTAATGGAGATCTCAAGCAAGCTGCCAGGTCTAATTCCAGCTTTTTCAGAAGTAGCTGCCAAGTTAAAAGATATCTTTAAGACTCTGAAAAAGCCCTGAAAAGTGGTTTCATGGTATGCTCTGCTTGACGTCAAGGTCAGAGACTTTACAGTTGTCCCACTCCCATCTGAATCTGTCCAATCACAGCACTGAAGCAGGCTTTATGTGAGAGCACAAATAAAGTTGAGGTTAATTGCAGCAAAACTGACACAACAAGCGCTGAGAAATAACTGAGACGAAAGAGAACTGAGCTAAAACAGCTGAAAACAAGAGCTTCTGCTATTCGCTCCTCACTCCTCACAACAGAATTTATATTGTAAATAAAGTGGACTGTAATTTATATCACACAGTGAAAAACAGGGGAGAAAGGCAGGAGGAGTTTAGTGTAGTTACCTGATGAGTGGTTGGTGGAGGGCTACTAGGGAGGCGTGGACAGTGATGGAGATGACGGACAGGTGGAAGTAGTCAAACATGACGGGGAGGTGATGGTGCAGACCGCTCTGAGGGTGGAAATGAAGACCTAGCGTCCGGCTGCTGATTACAGGCACTGAGGAGATATCGGCCAGCCTGAAAACACACACACACAATAAGCCATTTCCTTCCTTTCTGTGCATTGGAAATCCATGATATCAAATTGCAAGTAAACTAACAATATACTGCACAGTGAAGTACGGAGAAAACAATATACCCAGGAGTGTTTGAGCAGTATTCCGACTAATAACTGGTGATTTGTGTGATCTGGACTATAATAAACCAGCCATTGAGGGTCCTGTTAAAGTGGTAGACCATAAAGCAACAACCCACTATTACTGTCAGCCTTAAATAAGACAAGTGGCTAATGCAGATACACAAAAATAGGTATAACATGCTTCCTAATTATTAATTCTAATCTAATTTTATAAGATAAATAGAATAATAAATCTAATTCTTAATTGAGCAGTTCTAAGAGCAGTCCTAAAGCCCCCCCCCCCCCCCAGGCTATCCGGGGTTTTAAAAAACAGTGGAGCTTTTAATCCCTGAGATTTGGTTTAGAAGTCAGTGTCCTATGTTCTTCATAGGCTAAAGATACTGTCTCGTTTTATGACATAGCCCAAACGATTCCAGGCATTTCAGTACAAAGTTTACTTCTTTATTTTTTGCACTGAATATAAAAGATTAATGTACCAAACAAGGGGTGAAACACTACAGCCACACTTAAATTATTACATCTTTTACACACTGAAATCAGCTCATTTCTAGCTTTGGTTTCACCAGTTATTAGCAGGACATTGCTTCATTTACACATGCAAGTCTTACACAGCATTTTCATTTAACTGGGATGTGTATGGGTAAATTGCCTGGAATTGTACCAGGTCATGTAAAGGCAACTTCACTGGGTGTTGTATTTTTACTTTACTGGGTGTTGTATGGTAAGTTCCTGGGAATTGTATGGGATTGTGTACTGGTAATCCTAGATACTTATATTGAGTCGTGTACAGGTAACATTCCAGGAATTGCTGGTTTTGTTCAGGCAACTTCCTTGAGTAACATCCCTAGTGTTGTACTGGGTCTTGTACGAGTAACATCCCTAGTGTTGTACTGGGTCATGTATGGGTAACTTCCCTAGTGTTGTACTGGGTCATATACGAGTAAAATCCCTATTGTTGTACCGGGTCTTGTACGGGTAACATCCCTAGTGTTGTACTGGGTCATGTACGGGTAACATCCCTAGTGTTGTACTGGGTCATGTATGGGTAACATCCCTAGTGTTGTACTGGGTCATGTACGAGTAACATCCCTAGTGTTGTACTGGGTTATGTACGGGTAACATCCCTAGTGTTGTACTGGGTCATGTACGAGTAACATCCCTAGTGTGGTACTGGGTCATGTACGGGTAACATCCCTAGTGTTGTACTGGGTCATGTACGGGTAACATCCCTAATGTTGTACTGGGTCTTGTACGGGTAACATCCCTAGTGTTGTACTGGGTCATGTACGTGTAACATCCCTAGTGTTGTACTGGGTCATGTACAAGTAAAATCCCTAGTGTTGTACTGGGTCATGTATGGGTAACATCCCTAATGTTGTACTGGGTCTTGTACGAGTAACATCCCTAGTGTTGTACTGGGTCATGTATGGGTAACATCCCTAGTGTTGTACTGGGTCTTGTATGAGTAACATCCCTAGTATTGTACTGGGTCATGTACGAGTAACATCCCTAGTGTTGTACTGGGTCATGTACGAGTAACATCCCTAGTGTTGTACTGGGTCATGTACGAGTAACATCCCTAGTGTTGTACTGGGTCATGTACGAGTAACATCCCTAGTGTTGTACTGGGTCTTGTATGAGTAACATCCCTAGTGTTGTACTGGGTCATGTACGGGTAACATCCCTAATGTTGTACTGGGTCTTGTACGAGTAACATCCCTAGTGTTGTACTGGGTCATGTATGGGTAACATCCCTAGTGTTGTACTGGGTCTTGTATGAGTAACATCCCTAGTGTTGTACTGGGTCATGTACGAGTACAATCCCTAGTGTTGTACTGGGTCATGTACGAGTAACATCCCTAGTGTTGTACTGGGTCTTGTACGAGTAACATCCCTAGTGTTGTACTGGGTCTTGTACGAGTAACATCCCTAGTGTTGTACTGGGTCTTGTACGAGTAACATCCCTAGTGTTGTACTGGGTCATGTACGAGTAACATCCCTAGTGTTGTACTGGGTCATGTACGAGTAACATACCTAGTGTTGTACTGGGTCATGTACGAGTAACATACCTAGTGTTGTACTGGGTCATGTACGAGTAAAATCCCTAGTATTGTACTGGGTCATGTACGAGTAACATCCCTAATATTGTACTGGGTCATGTACGAGTAACATCCCTAGTATTGTACTGGGTCATGTACGAGTAACATCCCTAGTATTGTACTGGATCATGTACGAGTAACATCCCTAATATTGTACTGGGTCTTGTACGAGTAACATCCCTAGTGTTGTACTGCACTTGTACATTCTCCAGAATTGTGCAGGGTCTTATAAAAAAAACTGCTGGGGTACGGATAACATTCCAGGAATTGGAATATTACAGCAAACTTTAATTCAGCAACAGTTACAGTAACACCAAACAATATGACCATGCCCTGCAGTTTCTTTATGTTAATGTTTCTGAGCATAACACAACCTGTATTAATGAAGAGAGCACCGAAGGACTCATAAATATTTAAAAAATGAGTTTAATTTATTTAGACTAACAACCACTGATCACTGACTTTTTTACTTTCTAATTTTTAACAGACCTTAAAGAAATACTTGAATAAACATTATTCAATACATTATTATCTCATTAAAAGAATGTGTTCAGGTAATGTGTGATTATACATTGTTTCCAACTACGAATGGCCTCATCCTTATACATTTGAGCTTTCTGCAACATTTTACATACAATAAAATAATAATAAAAATTTTATGACACAAAAATTAACATAAAGTATTGTTTATTGTCTAGATCTTTATTTAGTAAATCATTAGTGGAAGTCACAATGATCAAAAAAATGAGAAATCTAATATCATAGGTTTAAATACTAAATAAAATTATACTATTAAATATTCATAGTCATTTATTATTGCTCTGTTTTCCTTAAAATGTGATCATTTTGTACACTCTGAATGTGACTTCTATGAATTCATTATCAGTATTTCACAGTTCTCTGGTGATTCTAGAATAATCTACAGCTCTGTGTATCGATCCAACACTTCTGGCTGTCTATGGACATGTTCCAAGAGTCGGGCTAATGATTTCAGACCAGAGAGTTTGGACAAGGCGAGAAAATTAGAACCATTTGGGACACTTATGTGGAACTAAATTGGTTTAGTATTCCTGAAAACAGCTTCCAAACTTCTGAATAGCCGTGTAATGGATTTGTGCTATCTGAGATTAATTACCCTCATTTAGTGTTTTCTTAAGAGTGTGTGTGTGTGTGTGTGTGTGTGTGGAGGTTTGGGAATTGTTTGGAATGAGACATTGCTGTAATTGATCCATTTTTATTTTACACCCGTTAGGGAATAGGGAATGTAATTGTGTGTGTGTGTATGTGTGTGTGTGTGTGTGTGTGTGTGTGTGTGTGTGTGTGCGTGCATTTGTGTGAATACACAGTTCATTAGTGGACATGAACCCTGTCCCCCTGCTCTGGGTCTACAATACTCCCTTAACAAGAAAAACACTCATTAGAGAGAGAGAGAGAGAGAGAGAGAGAGAGAGAGAGAGAGAGAGAGAGAGAGAGAGAGAGAGATCAAATGAAGCAGGAGAGCAGGAAAGAAAGAGAAAAAAGTTTGAAAGAGTCTGAGAGAAAGGGAGAAAGGCAGAGAGAATAAGTGCAGTGACCCTGAGCAAATAAAGAGAGTCAGAAAGAGAGGAGGTCATTTGGACAGAGAGAGAGAGAAAAAGATTGCTATTGAGCTGAAGCACGTAACTCTTTAAACCTGAGCCTTAGTCATCCACCGTGGTTCAATCAACGTACACTCGCTGACAAAAACAAAAAAAAGAAAAAGACATAATGCACCCAGATTGCTGCAAAACAGTGTGCAGTAATGTCTCGGACAGATACGTAAATGATTACAGGTGTGGTCTGATTAGACACTGGGTCTTGCCACAAGAGTGTAGTCCCCCTCAGCTCTAAAGGCTCTAAGAGGCAACTTTTGGGCAGTGTCATCTTTATGGCTGCATTGACTGCTAATATATATATATATATTTACAATATGTAGCAGCTTATACGCTGAATTGATGGTGAGGACAGCAGCGTAAGGTCTAGTAATGTGTTATAAAGGCACGCACTGTTGTTCCACATCGGTGAAGTGCAGGTCGAGTCGGAGCTGGAAATCCACCTCACTCAGCACCTCCTCCACCTGCACAAAGAGAAACACACCAGCTGTCAATCAAATTAGCAGAGCTCAGTCAAACTGACAATGGATCTATCAATGCTCAGCCCACGACTTCATTCTTCACGAGTCACAGTCAGCGTCCCACACTGACAAGTTTCCACACTAAGGAGATGTAAGGTGTAGCATGGTGTGTGTGTGTGTATGTGTATATGTGTGTCATTAACCTAACCTATATTTGCATTGTAGCCAATATATAGGTGCTATGTCCAACATCTCAAAATAAATACAGCAGTAAAGAACAAATTTCACTGTAAAGACACTCCTTCCCTGTGTGTTGTTCTCTGCTCTTTGTTTTTGTAGCCTGCCTGGCCATGTGTGAATGTTAGTGCTGGTCTGTGGAAAGGTTGGCTCTTCCCATGTTTTGTTTTGCACCCCCAAGTGACAAGACACACGTGACTGTACACATAACATTGTACATGCAAGTTGGCAAGGTGTGGTACAGTCAGGTTAAAGCAACCAACCAATTGCCGGTCCCCACAAAAAAAAGCACTTTCCTTACAAATTCTCAGAGCTTATGTGTGTATAGTAGCTACTTCCTGTGCAAAGAAAATGGGAGGTGGGGGGTTTCCACAATTGGAGCACAGTTCTGGGTCTTAATGAGACATCTGTGACCTGCTTTGGTCAAAACACCACAAGGATCAAACCCCACAGCTGCAGTCTCCCCCTGTGTAAACAGCCCTGTTCAGAACACCCGCTTTCAGCGCCTGTTCCTTTAAATGATAACGAGCTGCTCGCTGTTCACCCCGACCCCGAGCGCACAGCAGTGAGGTCATTTTTGCTTAGTTCTCTCTGTGTTAATATGTCCACTTTAAAACTAGGCAGAAGTATGAACTGTGAAGGTAACGTTGAATATGGAAAACTACAATTTGCAGTGATTTAAAAAAGTTGGAGTGTGTTTGACAGCATCCAATTGTCAGTTTCAATACAGAAAAGATTACTCTGTCATCCCTTCAAGAAACAAAGAACAGTTAATGAGACGTCAGACACTCAACGCACAATCTCTGCTGGTCTGAGGCTGCAGCATGTAGCACTTCTTTCCCTCTATTTTATAACAATGAGTCTCCAGAGGAAATAATGTATTCATCTGCAGAGTCCGACATGCCCAGTGAGCTTGTACACACACACACACACACACACAGACACACACACGCACACATATACACGTACACATACATCAGAGCAGAGCTAACCGCTCTGTTCCAATTACTGACACACACTCACATATTGATTAAATACACACTCTGGGAAAATGGAGAGCTATTTTTAGCTTTCTTATCTTACACACACACACACACACAGAGAGAGAGAGAGAGACTGCACTAAAAATATTATGAAAAATATCATATTTAAACAGTCACCTTTCTCATTAGCTTCTCTCTCTTTCCCTTTTTCTCTTTATATCTATTTCTTCATCTCTCTCTTCCTGTCTCCAGTTCTAGCTCTCTCTGCATCTCACAATTCATCACTTCCTACACACCTAGCTTTCTCTCTCCTCCTCTATTGCTCTCCAACTCTTCATCTCTTTCTCTCTCTCTCTCTCTCTCTCTCTCTCTAGTTCTGCCTTTGTCTCTAACCACATCCCTCCCTCCCTCCCTCTCTCTCTCTCTCTCTCTCTCTCTCTCTCTCTCTCTCTCTGTGACATGTCTAATATTAGGTGTGGTGTCATGAAGGTCTTTGTTGCAGGTGTCTCCACTTTTCTTACAGTAATAAGATCCAGAAATAAAGCAGAGAACGGAGTCTCTGTGAAGCTGGTGTGATTTACATGTGCACACTGCAGACACTGCTCCAGAACATTAAACACTCGCAGCTCCAGCATCTCAGAGGAGGCTTAGCCAGTGGACATCATTCTAAACAGACACCTACACCATCTGAAGACCCTTACAGGACATGGGGCATGTGGTTATGGGTCCAGAATGCATGGAACATGCAGCATTTTGCCCTTAAAATTAAATCATGTGTCAGGATTTAATAACTGACTAATTATATTAGCAATAAAGGTCATCATGGTCACTGAAACAGTTAAAAGGGTAGTGAAACTGCCCTGGGGTCAGAGACAGTGTTGCGAGACTGCTGTGACTGTTTGGAAGGTGAAGTGAGTCTGTTTTGAGAGCAGTGAGACTGGTGGAAGAGTGGTGAGGCTTTTCGAAGAGTACGAGACTGTTCTGAAAGTAATGAGGCTATTCTTAGAGTTGTGTGACTGTTGTGAGAGTGCTATGACTGTTTGGAGAGTTGTGAAACTGTTCTGAGAGTGATGAGACTGTTCTGTGAGTAAAGAGACTGTTCTGAGAGTGTTGGGACTTTTCTGAGAGTGTTGAGATTTCT